>NW_022986857.1:292369-335874 GCF_010094085.1 Westerdykella ornata | reverse complement strand
TGAAGGTGAAGGTGAAGGTGAAGGTGAAGGTTGGCAGCCAGGTATTGTTGGTGCCGCCTGACTAAGCATCCAAGGAGGGAAGGCACGACCTGCCATGTACATAGTCGTCGGTCTCTCGAGCATTCCAAGATTTGCAGACCATGAGGATCTCAGAGCCCTTGTATCTCAAGAACATCAGATATGGAAAACAAAAAGGAAGTTTCAAGATCCTAATCATTGCAGACAATCGGTTCTGTGTTGCGCCCGAGGCCTCATTGTTTACCAAAGCTCTTCTGCGATATAGATGCGGCCAATTCACCAATGGAACTATAACCGCCCTGCAGTACGTCGAAAGGAAACTCAGAGCTCGCCATTCTCATCGAGAACGGCTTGCAACAAACCTTCATGCATATAGTTGCCTCAATACTGAATCTGAATACCTCAGTTATTGCACCAGCTGAGGCCAGGTGAACCTGGAGGTCACCGTACTCTCCAGCTCAGGAGAAAACTCCAGCACCATCAAGTTCGAAAATTTTGGACACTTGAAGACATCTGAGTTCAGCCTTCTTTCAAACAAGAGCTGAGTCGCCATCGAGCTCAAGGACCCGTAAACCTAGACAACGTTGTTAAAGTATGCGACGCTAAGCTGTAAAGGGTTAAGCCAAACGCTAAATCCTCCCGTTCTCGGCAGCACCTTCCGAAACAATCGTCAGCGCCGACTTTGGAAAGCGGGGGAGGTCTTGCTCAGCCACACCCCGTTTTCAGCCATGTCAGCCACGACCACCATCAATACATACACCTCCCCGCTGACCTTTGCGCATTTGAACGGCATTTATATTCTCATGTCTGGTTCTGCGGATCGCGACAAGCTGTCGATTCCGTCTGATAATCATGAGCGCGGGAGGGTCATGAAAGAAGGCGCAAAGCCTAGCACAACAACGACGAGCATGGACCAAGAGCAAGCCGCTCAACTAATACAGCGGAACTATCGAGGCTATCGGGAACGAAGGCAGCTTGCGGGGATGGCATTGGATGCAAGCGCTCGATGGTCGGAGGTACGAGAGAGACCCTATTCTGGGAGCAGTCCAAACTGAGTCGTCTTGCCTGTAGGCTATCAAAGAGGGTTAGCCTCTCTATGTTAACATTAGCGCATACAGTCGATACTAAATGTGTCAAGCTCAATGGCGAAATACCACGCAGGCGAGATCTCGCCGAGAAAGAACCCTAAGCGAAGCGACGGACCCTTCAGAGCGCGCTGGAGAAGCTTCAAAGGCTGCTCGACAGAACTGGAAGCGGGTAGGCCTTATCGCGAGGCGGGCGGGCGCGGATGACCCTGACGACACCACGGATGGAGATGAGATAGATTCCGAGGAGAAGAGGGAATATCGTCGGAAGAAGGCGGAAGCCAAAGCCGAGCGCGAGAAGATGGCGAAGGTTATGGACTTGCAATATTTCCTTGAGATGGTCGATTCGAAGCATCGCTATGGCAGTAATCTCCGAGCATATCACGATACTTGGAAGTCATCCGATACCACAGAGAATTTCTTCTATTGGCTTGACCACGGTGCTGGGAGGAATTACGAACACCCAACCGTGTCTCGAGAGCGGTTAGAGAAGGAGCAAGTAAGGTATCTTTCCCGAGAAGAACGCATGAAATATTTGGTCAAAATCGATAAGGAGGGGCGCCTATGTTGGGCGAGGAACGGGGAGCGGATAACGACGAGCTTGGATTACAAGGACAGCGTGGATGGCGTGGTCCCTAGGGATGACCCGACCCCTGCATATGATCTTGGCGGCGCCGTGGACGGTTCAGGCGGTCGGAGAAGTTCCCAATCGTCCTCTGATTCTGCTGATTCCGAGGATGATGTAGAGATTGAAGCGGACCATTATGTCAACCATGACCTGAACAAAGCCAAGGGGCTGTCGAAACTGAAACATGTGTCCGCGGCAACGATACTCAATCATCTGCTCCGAGGTTCGGTAAAGCCGAATTCCTGGATATATGTGAGACCCTCGGGTTGCTCCCTTTTGAGTGTCGCTGACTGACTGCCAGGTTGCCGACACATCTTTCCGAATTTATATCGGAATCAAACAGTCAGGTGCTTTCCAACATTCCTCCTTCCTCCACGGCTCACGGATATCGTCCGCTGGCCTCATCAAAATTAAGGATGGACAGTTGCGGCGCCTCTCTCCTCTTTCGGGCCATTACAGACCTCCGACGAAAAACTTCCGTGCTTTTGTGCACTCCTTAGAGGAACAAGGTGTTGACATGTCCAGAGTGTCCATATCGCGCTCTTACGCGGTCCTTGTAGGACTGGAAGCTTACGTGAAGACGCGGAGAAAGTTCAAGCACGGAGTCCAACATGTAGCTGAGGCGGAAATGAAGATTGTACATCCGGAGGAGTATAAGAGGAAAAAGGACGAGGAGAAGGATAAGAGTAAAAGCGCAAAGAAGGAACGTCAGATTCTCGCGGCGACTGCTGCGAAGGAAGATGCTGTTCATCGGGAGAACAGCTGGCACAGGAAGTTGTGGAGGAAGGTTAGCGGGAAATCGGTGTCGCCAAAAGATGAGCTAGAAAACGCAAAGGTAGAAAAACATAGGGGGAGGTTAACGAAGTCGGGTGAAGGGGCTGAGAGCGGCATTCCTCCTGCAGGTGATCGCGATAATATCAACACCAACTCCACATGAGGACTATGGCCCGACAGGGATTTGGATCGGCTCGTGAGGCCTTTCGTGCCGTTGCTCTAGATCAGGGAGACTACCGTTGAATATGCGGATGGACCGCATAACAGGATCTATGTGCAGATTGAGTAGCGTGGGTTTGGACCATAGTATACTCCACTTCAGAGCCCATCGATAAGACAGATGGGAATTCCAGATGGGATCCAGTCCGAATGTGAGGTGATGGCATCCCCATCTAATCTCATACTGTGGTCGTTGCTACCTTCTCCCGTTCGGACCATGATCATTAGAATGGTAGAGCATTTCAATTGATGAGTGCTTTTGCTCCGGAAGACGATACAGAGTACGAACGGCACCGGTGATGGGCCCTGGAGTAGACTGTGAACCCGCACCCAGGTTACTGTTACGCGCGCAGGCATTGTAGAGTGGGGGTGAGCAAATCCACGCAGGGACCGATGACCGATGCCCGATGACGATAGCTAACCCTCGATCGCCGGACAGCCAAGTGTTGCATGGGCGGAAGGACCATGTACTGTACTGGTACTGCATGTTCAAATTTTGAGGGTTGACGTTATGTTAACTTTCGCGGATCGTGGAAACCAGCAGGGGTTTGAGCCCTGTGGCCCCCCGGTTCTGACTTAGCGCGCCAAGGCAACGGCTCGGGCGCTAGGCGACGTCATCGCGCGTTCATCCCGTTAAACCTTCTTCCAACCTCTTTCTTGCGAGGGGCAGCTGCAGCCACTGCCTCACTACCTGAGACGCCGCTGATGGACTCCCAGATCATGGCGTAACTCGACCTCATTTTTGCCACTTCCTCCTCCGATGAGCAACGTCAGCGAGACAAGGGGATGCGCCTGGACTCCCTATCAACCTCTTGGAATATGGCTAGGGACGCACCCGCCGCTTACCCGCTTGGTCTCCACCTGGGCAGGATATTCTACTGGTACTTGTACTATGTACTGTTATACTGTGTGCCTGCGGTGGCAATCTTTAACGATTTCGAGTTGAACTAATAAGTCTAGCTTACCGTTTGGAAAGCTGTTCAATTTCCATAACCATCATCAGTTCACTCCAACATCGATAATGTTGACAGGGATGCCTTTAGTTGGACTGCCTACGTACTGTGTACTCAGCTCCTCGCCTTCACAGTACACAGTAGACCAACACAGCAAAGTCTGAGGAACAGTGATCATCGATTGGTCCAACATCATGTTACGCCACAGTTGATGCAGCCTCCCGCTCCTGGTAGTAGGTGCCCCGCTCGAGCCTGGTGCAGTGATGTAATCTCATGGGGTGCTTCGCGGCTCGGTTGCACAATGCCCTCATCATCCTCCAAATCAAGTTTCCTCTTACAGCCCTACCAAAGACTGCGGGAGAGGTACCCATTGACTACTGGTTTAACACAGTAGTACGTCGCGAGCGGGTTCAATCCATACGTCATCTGGACGACCCTTCCTCGACAAATCAATTAAGAGCAGCCCCACTGCTGTTCCCTGGACTGATTGAAGCCGATTTATCGTCAACCGATTTATGACAGTTAGCTCTTCCCACTCATACGCTTATTACTCATTCCCCCCAACAGCAAACAGACATTCCCCCCGCTCAATACGATCTAGATCAATATCAAGCACCGCATCAACTACTGACCCACGCACAAACAAAGCCTCCAAACTACCCCTGAAAGACCACCATTCCAACATGCCGTCGCCAGCCGCAGGAAAGGGTGAAACCCCCCGCACCCCTACCAAGCTCGGACGCAAGTCTCAGGCGACCCCTCAAAAGCTGGGCAAAACCCCCAAGGCCCAAGCCTCAGAGGAGAACCCTGATCTGCCACCGCGCGAGGCGCCCAAGGCAGAAGAGGCACCAAAGAATGTTGAGGATACCAAGGAGAAGGCACAAGAAGGTGCTGAGGAGGCCACCGAAAAGGTCTCTGAGACCGGGGAGAGCCTTCAAGAGCAGGAGCCACAGCCGATAGAGGAGCAGAAGAAGGACGAGGAGGAGGAGGAGGGGGAAGGCGAGGATGTTGAAGGTGGAGCCGAAGAAGAGGCCGAGGAGACCGCGGACGAAGGGACCCAGAAGGCCGGAGAAGAAGGCGAGACTGCCGAGGGCACTGAGGAAGAAACATCAGAGACCGCCAGCAAGGCCGCGGACACCGGTAGGCAAAAGGGGGAGGGCGCTCTGAGCGGTGCTCGCGGCCTTGCGGATCGGGCCTCGAGTCTTGCCGGTAAGGGCAAGAAGGCTGCTGAAGACGCAGGAGAGGATGCACAGAAGACTGCTGGCGAAGCTGGCGAGGGAGCCGAAGAGACCGCCGAAGAGGCTGCGGAGGAGGTCAAGGAGGGTGCAGAGGAGGGAACCGGCAAAGTCACAGAATCCATTGAAGAGACAGCGGGCGAGGAGTTGCCACAAGCCCCAGACCTGTCCGTCCTCAAGGGCCTGGAGACGGACGAGGAGGGCATCATTCACGATAGGGAGGGCAAGCCCATTGGCCGCCTTGTTGAAGGTGACGCCGAGGATCTCATTGGTTATGAAATCGGTGATGATGGTGAGATCCTCGATGACGACGGCGACCTCGTTGGTCGCTGCGAGCTCCTCCCTGAAGCTGTTCAGGAGCAGCTCGAAAAGGCAAAGGCCGAGAAGAAGATGCCTGACCTCAGCATCTTGAAGGGCCTTACCGCCGACAAGACTGGGCAGATTCTCAATGACGATGGAGACTTCGTCGGACGACTCGTTGAGGGCGACCCCTCCGAGATCCAAGGCATGGAGTTCAACGAGAGGGGCGAGATTGTTGATGACGACGGCAATGTCATCGCTCGTGCTGAGCTCCATCCTGATGTGGCAGAGGCGCTCGGCAAGGGCGAGGAAGAGGAAGAGGAGGAGGGTGAAGAAGAGGCAGAGGAGGAAGGAGAGCAGGAAGAGGGTGGTCTAGCTGAAGGAGTTACTGGAAAAGCTGCTGAAGCTGGTGAAGCCGTTGAAGGCGCCGAAGAAGTCCCCGGCGAAATCGAAGAGGAGCTCCCTGGCGTCGAAGCCCTTGAAGGCATGGAAGTCAACTCTAAGGGCGAGGTCCTCGACGAACAGGGTGACGTCGTCGGCAAGCTTGCCGAAGGAGACATTGGCGCTGTTAAGGGCCTCACTGTCAACGACAAGGGTGAAGTGGTCGACTCTGAAGGCAATGTTCTTGGCAAGGTTGAACTTGCTGAGGGCGGCGCCGAGAAGTTGAAGGAGGCTGCCGCCCATGCTCTCGACATCCGCATTCTCGAAGGCTTGAAGGTCAATAAGAAGGGCAAGGTGCTGGATGAGGAGGGTGAAGAAATTGGAGAGCTGAAGGAGGGTGACGTCCAGAAATGCGCTGGAAAGAAGATCAATGACAAGGGTGAAGTCCTCGACAAGGATGGCAACATCGTTGGAAAGGTTGAGATCGTCTCTGGTGAGGCTGCCTTCGAAGCCATGAAGGCGCTGAAGGAGCGTCTCGAGGAGGAGAAGCCTGAGGTCAAGGAGGTTGAGATCACCCCTGGCCTGGAGATTCTTGAAGGCCTCAAGGTCAACAAGAAGGGCCAGGTCCTCAACGAAGATGGAGAACCTATCGGCGAGCTCGCAGAGGGCGACGTAGCGGAGTGTGCCGGAAAGAAGATCAACGACAAGGGCGAAGTGCTTGACAAGGATGGCAACGTCATCGGAAAGGTCAAGACTCTGCCTCAGATCATTGAGCAGAAGGTCGGTGAGGCTGAGGAAGCCGGCGAGGAGGCCGCGGAGGAAGCTGGAGAAGAAGTCGAAGAGGAGAACCTCCCACCACTCTCTGTTCTTGAGGGTCTCACCGTCAACAAGGCCGGCAAGCTCATCGATGACAGCGGCACCATTGTCGGTGAACTTATTGAGGGCGACCCTAAGAAGCTCTCCAAGATGGGAGTCACCTGCGACGCTGAGGGTCAGTTCTGGGACAACAAGGGTCATGTCATCGGACGTGCCAAGACTGTTCCTGTGGAGGTCTCAGAAGAAGAAGCTCCATTTGCTGGTCTTGAAGGCCTCATCGTTGTCAAGGATGGCTTTGTTGAAGATGAGAACGGCAACCGTGTCGGCAAGGTCGTTGAGGGTGACGCCAAGAAGCTTGTCGGTCGTGCAGTCGATGAAGATGGAGACATTCTCGACAAGAAAGGCTCTGTTGTCGGTCATGCCGAGCGTTACGAAGAACCTGAAGAAGAAATCGAGGAACCTGAAGCCGTGGATCTGTCTTCGCTCGAAGGTCTAACTGTCAACAAGCAGGGTAACGTTATCGGAAGTGAAGGCGTGCCAGTTGCTCGCCTTGTTGAAGGGAATCCTAAGGAGCTCGCCGGTAAGAAGCTTGATAGTCAAGGTCAGATCTGGAACGACTCCGGAAAGGTCATCGGACGTGTCGAGCTTATCCCGCCTGAGGAGCGCGAGACGAAGCCTGAAGGCCCCTTCTCCGGGTTGGAAGGCCTGCGCGTCATTCAAGACGGACAGGTTGCTGACGAGAACGACAACATTGTCGGGACTGTGGTTGAGGGTAACCCCAAGCGCCTCGTTGGCCTCGCCGTTGATGAGGATGGTGATATCCTTGACAAGTACGGCAACGTTAAGGGCCATGCCGAACCCATCGAGGAAGAGGAAGAAATCCCCGAAGACTTGTCGGTTCTTGACGGCCTCACTCTCAATAAGCAGGGATACCTTGTCGATGATAAAGGTATTCCCATCGGTCGCCTCGTCGAAGGCGATCCAAAGGAACTGGCCGGGCGTAAGTCTGACGGTGAGGGTCTGATCCACAACGACACCGGCAAGGTCGTGGGCCGCTGTGAGCTCATACCTGAGAACCAGCGTGTAACTCGCGAGGAAGGCCCGTTCGCCGGACTGGAGGGTCTCCGCGTGGTTAAAGATGGCTTTGTGGAGGATGCTGAGGGCAACAGGGTTGGCCAGATTACTGAGGGCGATGCCAAGCGCCTGGTAGGCCTCTCGGTTGATGAGGATGGAGACATAATCGACAAATATGGCAATGTCAAGGGCCACGCTGAGCGTTATGAGGAGGAGGAGCCCGAAGAGATTGACCTCAGTGCGCTCGCCGGCTGCACGGTCAACAAAGCTGGGAACGTTGTTAACTCCAGTGGGACTATCCTCGGCCGCGTCGCAGAGGGTGACCTCAAATCCATGATTGGCAAGAAGGTGGACGGAAAAGGCCAGATCTGGGACGACGCTGGCAACGTTATTGGGCGCGCAGAGCTGGTCCACGGTGCCCCGTCCGGACCTGAGGGCGCCTTCGCTGGCTTCGATAACGCTACCGTCGCTAAAGATGGTACGGTTCAGATGCCCGATGGCACCATCGTTGGTCGTGTCATCGAGGGTGATCTCAAGAAACTGGTTGGCCACAAGGTCGATGAAGATGGTGACATCACCGACAAGAACGGCAACACCATCGGAAAGGCTGAACGCTGGGAGCCTGAAGAGAAGGAGCGCCGCATCAACCCCATGGCTGGTTTGCGTGTGAACAAGGATGGTGAGGTCCGCGATCAGAATGGTGATCTCATTGGCCGTCTCACTGCTGGAGACCTTGGCCACTGCGCTGGTCTTGAGATCGATGACAATGGTTACGTTGTTGATAATGACGGCAACAAGGTTGGCGAGGTGACCTTGCTGGAGAACATTGTCGAAGAGGAAGAAGGAGAGACGGAGGAGGAGAAGCAGAAGCGCGAGGATGCTGAGTTGGCCAACAAGATGGCCAATATCTGCCAGCAGACGCTCGAGCGCGTCCAGCCCATCTGCAAGCAGATCACTGAAGTATGCAACTCGTTCCACCCTCCATCTCTCACTCATACTAACGTCAGCGCAGTACATTGAACAAGCCGACCGCACGCCCCGGGATGAACTCGACGAAGAAGAACTGGTCAACAACGTCAAGCCCCTGATCGAAGAAGCCGGCCGCATCCTCCAAGAGTGCAACGGCTCTCTTCGCGGCCTGGATCCGGACGGCCGCATCGCTTCCCAAGCAAAGGGCCGCTCTCAGACCCGCGAAGCCACACCCGAAGAGTATCGCCTCGCGGACGCCCTCAAGGAGATCACCACCACGGTCGTCACCACGATTGACAACGCCAAAAGAAAGATTGCAGATATGCCGCATGCGAAGAAGAAGCTCAACCCGCTCTGGGCCCTGCTCACCGAGCCCCTCTTCCAGATTATCGCTGCTGTTGGCCTGCTCTTGTCCGGTGTTCTGGGCTTGGTGGGTAGATTGCTCAATGGCCTTGGTCTTGGCGGTCTTGTCAATGGGCTTCTGGGTGGACTGGGCATCGAGAAGTTGCTCGGTAGTCTTGGTCTGGGAAGTATCAGCGAGGCACTTGGCGGGAAGAAGGAGAAGAGGAAAGGTGGCGGTGCCAGCGGTTTGCCCATTGTGGGTGGCTTGCTAGGCGGTGGGAAGTAGAGGAGCATAGCTCTTAAGGGGCCGTGCTGAGCGGCGAGGCGGGGGTTGAGAAGGAGTTTTCCTGTTGGCGGCATCAAAATGAAAAGATGGGATGAGGTTCGCCACCCTGTTCGGTCAGGTGGGAGACAGTGTCAACAATGGGCTGGAAGATCGGGGGGTCTGAAGGTCTTCATTATTGACGCTTTTCTGCCTGCTCCGTGACCGGGTCATGAGATGGTGGACGAAACTTTACATCATCGATTGCTTGGAGCGACGACAACGGATACGAATTTTGTTTTGTATGAATTATGGATACGGTGTTATTTGCTTTCATTGTTTTGTCTTTTCCTTTTGGTTTTTCTATGGAGGGAGGAGGATGAGGGAATGATTAATGTGGACGTCTACACAGACAGAGGGATGGCTCTTCAGCCGTAACCCGCTGGGGTATTTCCTTTGTCGCACACCGGGATTGATTCGATAGGTTATCCGGGTATTTGTTCAGTATGTTCTGGATCTATCTGTTGTATGAGTACAGCTTTAGCGATGGCGTGGGTAATAGGATCGAATCTTCATTCATTTGTTTGAGTACTGTGATCGAATTCGAGATGAGTTGAGGTGCGGTTAACCGCAGTGAGAAGCGTGATTGCAGAGAATGGCGACGTGAAGGTCCTATCTGGGCGTGAGGCTAGAAGAACGGTATGGAAGTTAGGGGGTGAGAAGTGTGTGTGGGGGAAATGCATGGCATGTCTTCCCGCGATGCGATTGCTCAACTCTAGGCACAAGTGACTTGACTCTCCTGACAAGAATAATTTGGCGATTCATCGCTCGTGCTGACAGTGCTCGGTGTCATAGGAAGTTGAGAACATTCAAGCTTGGAGCATTCGGTGAAGTCACTTGCTATCAGCGCTGCTAAATCTCGCAGCAGAGATGCAGTATATGTAGAAGGAAGATTTCTGTATACTCTGCACCTAGATGTCCTGCGTGTGTCTAGTATGCCTACGGTATATTATATTTTGTAAGTTTTGGAGCAGGAAGTTATGAAAGCGGAAGCTGTCTGCCTAAGAGCAGTCCTTTGTTGTAGTCAGGTCTAGAAGGCATGTTAAAACCAACACGCTATTGGAAGATTGTAGCCTGAGTCGTAGTTGTGCACGATAACACATGTTATTTGACTAATAACCTGTTGTTACCGTGCTAAAACAACCATCAGATTCTACTTGGGGTTTTACGGTTGTAAAGGTTCCAAAGTCGCATACATATGATTTGCAAGTCCATGACAAACTTCGTAAACAGCGGACTTGGGAAATCGTACCCTAACTCGTCTCTGTTATGGTCATATATCGTGTCACAAACGTGATTCAAGCTTCGAGGGCTTCGTGAGGAATCATAAAATATGACTGTAATACTGAAGTAACTCGGGATGACCTTGAGGTATATAAGAAGCCGCCGCTGCACTGCAACACTGTGACATCAATACTTCTTCATATTATTTTCCAATAACTGACGGTACGATCGAAAACCTTCACTTCGGGAAGGCTAAGAATATACCTGCGAAACTCGAGTCCACTGCCCAAGCGTTAGAGACTGGTCTTTGATTATAATCAATTTCCATCTTCTGGTAAGTACTGAATACGCTTCTTCTATCTCTTGGGGTGGGTGTAGGTATATGTTTTTGAGAACCAAATGCGATAATATGTGTCACGGTTTATATCAGTTGCGCATGGCAATGTTGACTCGTCAGCAGTGTATACCAGGACTTCTCTGAGCAAACATTGCGTTCTCGTCGCTTTGAAGTTTCTCTGCAACTTCCACCATAGTCAGTCACGCCATCAACATGTCAGGAAATAGGCCCAGATTGGTTTAATTCGCTAATGGCGTCCTTTACGTGCCTGAGAACTGACCGTACAAGTTCATGCGAATTGTTTCGCTGAACTTGAAGATGCAAGGGGTCGCGGGAAAGGGTATGCTGTGGAAGGAGAAATCTATAAAGATAAGGCCCCTGTTTACTACCTTCCCTATCTAAAGGGTAAAGCAAAACCCATCGATTCAGGGCTGGAACCTATCTGGGCCGAAGAGAAGGGATATTTTAAAAGACCGCGTTCCTCCTACAAGAATGATCAAATTCGGAGTGACCACGCGACGACAAGTATTACCATGGGAAGGGCACAATTCGCAAACCCAAGCGCTCGTGAAGCAAAGCTGTTTAAGGAAAGCCCGGGTTTTGATCTAAGCCCTCTGGCGTCAGCACCCATGCCAGATGCATATGGCAGACTTTGGGTTCCCATCACTAGGATTTTCTTTCTCAGCCTGGGTTCAATGCACCACCCACTACGCAACAGTAAGGACGGGGCCTTGGGCGGGGCGCTATCGAACGTCATTTTGCAGCTCGCGATATGCTCACCCACTTCGACAGCGTTCCAAAAGAGCGCCTGGTTGTGTACTTCGACGACCCATCCTACAGCGAAGAGGACAAAACTTACATCAGGGGCTGTTCCAGGACGGCGGAGAAGTCCTCGCTCAGAACCTGAACATTTCCGAACAAGGCGGTGAATGGCTGTATCAGTACGCATGGATGCCGAAAGATGCAGGACATGAGCGGAATTTGGTGGTGGCATTTGACGCATCAAGTAATTGCATTCGCCAAATTCTTGCCGATCTCGACTTGCATGACGGCATAAAACCAACGGGAATTTTCTGTATGCCTGCAGATAAAGGCTCAGAGACCGATAGACTTACCACTCGGGTGCAACGGTGGTTGGAGACTCGGTACACGAAGGTTGGGGAAGTCATAGAGCCGGAGCGGTGCGCGTACAAGTTCGGTACGCATTATCTCTATGTTCGAAATGAGATCGCCGGAAGATACCCACGGGGACAGCATTCCTAGGACATCAAAGACGCCATACTGTGGCACGGACTATCGAGTCTAGTCATCATCACCCGGGTAACAAGTGACGAAGGCCACCGAAGTCCCTCATACACCCCTTGGGACCTAATCTATGATACCCTAGGGTATAAGTGTGGACACTGTTGTTTCTCTTTTCAATCAATCTATTATCATAATATCGAGTACTAATGGGTGTGCTTATACGGTTGGACAATGGCTAAGCTTGGGACATGTAATTATTGTGAAATCTTTCCTTGCTTTTTCCTCTCCTCAGAGTCAGTCAACGATAAACTCTATCCTGGGCCTGGAGCCGAAAGAACGTCCAGTTCCTGAAGTTCCTTTGACAGGTGGATTGTGCTTTTGCAGTGTTCAAACTGGCTGCCGGGATATTACAGTTATGTAAAGGGATGGTAGGGTATAGGATTGGGAGAATTGAAAATTCCATTGATTCTGTTCACCACTTTGCATTGCCTCAGGAGAAATAGAATATGATCCCGAGCTCACAGAAACAAGAATGAGGAGTACAGCCGTTACGCGCTTACGAGGTTGCTAATCGATGGCCATGGAGCATGGGCCGATTCAGCAGAGTTAAGGACTTGGTATCACGATCTCCAGACATGAACAGTCAAAACGTCCTCAGAGTCGAGAATTACGCAACCTTCCTCGGCTACGCCTTCCCACCCGCTTTCTTCCATGCTGCAGCCCTCCTGCTACTCCTGTTCGTCGGTTTTCCCTTCCGCTTCCCTCCAAGTTTCAACCCACTATTGCCCTGCTTACTGCTTGCTCTGTGTCCCTCAAAGACAAAGTCTTTCGATTTCGCTGCGCCAGCTTTACCCAGCATAGCGCGAGCGCGGCCTCGGTTCGTCCTCTGTTCCTCTGTGACCTTAGCGTTGTATACGCCGTTCGACTTGGGACCTTTCGCCGATTGGGCGGGCTTCTTTTCCTTTCGCTTAATGGCCTTCGCGCGCACCACGCGCAACTTGCGCGGCAGCAATGGTGGAAATTTCTGATCGTTGAACTGCAGCGCGGCCTCAACACTATTCTCGTCCTCGAATTGGACGTACGCAAAGCCTTTGCCGACACGGGTCTTGGCATCTCGTACAACGCGGACGCTTTCCACTTTGCCCGCTTTGCTGAAGTGTACCCATAGTCCCTCTTCAACGTCGCTCGGGGGTTTGTTTTTCTTCTTTTTATCACCTTCATCAGGATTTATCTTGCTTTCGTCGTCAACAAACCCGAGGTTACCGACGAAAACGCAGCGGCGATGATCTGTCTTAGCTGGGTGGGCAACGGAGTCAACACGAAGGTGGCGGTTCAGCACTATGGTCCCGTTCAGCCTCTTGACAGCTTCGCGAGCGGCTAACTGCGTGGAATAAACAGCGTATGCGTTCGTGCTCTTCGTGGTGGCATCCAGAATCTCTTTCTTGGCATATGCGGCTTTCTTCGGAAGAGCGCTCGCGAATGCGGTCGACCGGAACCGCAGAGACTCTACTTTGTGTGGAGGCTTGTTGTCTGCCAGATCATCGATAAAGGAAGAGAGATGGCGCATCAGCGTCTTCTTGGCCGACTTGGACGTGATTGCCTCGCTGGATACATTGCCCAGGAACACAGTACGAGCCGCCTTCTCAAGCTCCTGCATATCATCTGAGCCCATCTGGGTTTCGTGTTTTGGGATAGTATAACCTTCCTCCTCAGAATCCTCCTCACTGGCGCCATCACTTTCTTCCTGCGTTCCTTCGGTTTTCCGTTTCTTCTTGCGTTTCTCCTCCTCTTTGGCCTCTTCGCGGGCCAACTTCTGCATGTACACATCCTCCAGTTCCTCCTCCTTCGTAGAACGCTTCCGCTTCTTATTGGACTGGTTTTGCTCTCCAGTGAGCAAAGACTCCCGCACCTTGGCTAGAACCAACTCATTATCCGACTCAATGTCCTCAGGCTCCGATTCGTCCCCGCCCACGTCGCTGGAGGCCATGCTTGATTCAGCAGTCGCGTCTGCACCATCGCCATCTATGTTATCATCTACATCAGATGATTCTGAGTCCTCTTCTTCCTCATCATCCTCCCCGCTCTCAGCCGCGTCTTCGTCGTCCTGTCCTTCGGTTGCTTGTTCCACGTTGCGCTTCGTCGAAAGATCTTGGTACCGAGACTTTGGGGGTGGCTTCACTGGTCCAAGCTGGAGACTGCGTCAGCGGTTTGACTGCCCTAACAGCTTCGCATGCTACGTACACTGCTTGCAAACAGCGAGGAAAGATTGCTGTCCAATGCGTTTGCGTCAACAGGGATAAAGGAGTTCGTCGAGGCCTTTTGTGTGGCTGCCTTATCGCCGCGTTTGCTCGTTGATTTACCCATGATCCGACTACACGTTTTCCTACTCTTGCGCGGCGTGTGCAGGAAGTTTTTGGTTGAGCATCCAGAAAACAATCTCGGCTTTTCCTGATACGGTTTGGCAGCACCTTCGGAAAAACAGAAACTCCGTCAGCGCGCGAATCCCTGCTAACCGGGTCATCCGGCAATGGCCATTCAACAGTGCGCCGCCCGCCAGCCCGCCGACGAGCATACACATCTTTCGCACGCTTGCCTCTGTACCTTGGTCCACCGCTGCGCATGGTAGCTGCGCCTTGACTCGCCACACGCTTGCCTGCAGTTACCACGCGAAGCTCAGCACTTCTCCCGACAACGGAGGGACCTTCGACCTTGGGCTCCGCTCGAGCGCAGCACCATGAGCGCGCTGCGGCGGGCGAGGAGGAGCATGTCGAGAACGGCTCCCGAGACGAGCGCCCAGGCTTCAGAAATCACCGGTAAGCCATTTCCTGGATTAGATTTCATCTTGCGGCGCCCAGTTCGTTCTAGTTCATCACTTGAGAGATGCTTGTATCGCTTTTTCCGGCGACGCCGAGGAGCTCTCACAGCGACGAGGGCTTTGGCAGTGCCTGAGCAGAGCAAAGCTTCCTGACATCACAGCACCAGCCCAGCGTCAGGGACTAACACCATCTCCGTGCAGGTAACAACTCCAAATCTACCATTGAGACCCCGCTCCGTCGCTCCCCATCGCCCGTCTCTCCCATCTCGCCATCCCGCCGACCTTCTCTCTCCGCCAACTTCGCGACCATCCCGAATGAACCGACCGACGCAGCCGATACATTATACCTTGATGATGCGGAAAGTGAGACGGTGAGGGCAGCAACCATGTTGTCCTCTATCCCCTCTTCCCATCCAGTGGCTCTGCCCACAGCGGTGGGTGAGCCAGCAATGACAACTGGCGCTGTACTCGAACACCACGGAGAAGATGGCTCTAGCAGCTTGAGTGAACTGGGAGATGCTTCCGATGATCACTCTGTGCCCACTCCTCGAGCTCCTCCCGTTGAAGATTTGAGCGAAGATGACTCGGAAGCGGAAACCGAACGCTTAGACAACACCCCTCGACGACTGAACCGCACCGCAACGGGTGCTTCGCTTGCGTCGGAGCTGCCATATGAACGTACCCCGAGTAAGTTGGCCCAATCGACCGCTATCGACGAAGGCGAATCCACTCCCGCCTCACCGACTGTCGCCATGGAACCAGCGGGGTCCGGCTCGGCAAATACAGCCCTCGATACACTCTCGTTTCTTGCTGCTACCGAAGCTGTTAGCTTAGAGTTGGCAGGAAAAAAGCGGAAGCGATCCAGCGGTGAGGATGGTACCGCCGAAGAAGATACAGGCGAGCTGTCCAGGAAGCGGAGTAACACCAGCAAAGAAATGGGCTTCGTCGAAGACGCGGAAGCGACTGCTGACGCCGAACAAGCCGACGTCGACGAGGAGTTGGACAATGCCGAAGAGCACATCTCTGAGCTTGCGCAAGAAAGCATGGAGCTTGAGGAGCAACAAGCTGAGGTAGCAGCTGAGGCTGTCAGTGAGTTAGCAACTGTTGCTAAGCTGGGAAAATCCCGGAAAGGTCGGGGAAGAGGAAAGCGCAAGCTAGAGGCATTGACTACAGAGGCCATTCTGGCTGAAGCAGAAGAGGCACCTGGCGATGCGGATAACGACGAGGATATGTCGTCTCTTGATGAAGAAGGTATCCGTCCCTTTGAACTGTCAAGTGCATGCGCAGGAAACTGACCTTTGCAATGCAGCTGCGAGGAAGAAGAACGCGATCGATGAGCTCGCTAAGATAGAGAAGAAGTTCAAAATATTCCGAGCAAAGTGAGTCTTCAGAAGATGGCCTCTGCGCATCGCCTCTAATATTAGCTAGGATGGTCGAAGAAGACATCGCTCGCTGCGAACTGGAGCTAGAGATGATGAAACAGCCGCACTGCATCCACCCTGATTATCTGGCCTGCATACGAGGCATAGACGAGCGAAGAGCGGAGAAAATCGCTCAGGAGAGAACGTTGATGAAGTACAAGATGGAATGCTTGAAGCGACAGACGATTGCGATTCGGCATCAGCTCCACAGTCAATATTTCCAGCAGGTTCGGAAGATTCGTGAAGATGCAATTGCGGACTGCAACCATCGGATGTATGAACTTCAGAAAGGACGTCGACAGTTTGGAGCCGACGAGGTTGACTACGGAATGCGGATGCCCGAAAAGAAATCGGAGCGGATTCGACAACAAGCTGCATACAATCTGGAGGTTTCCGTTCTCGCTGGTGTTGGAAAGCATGTAGGCTTTCCTTGCGCGCCTGCGCTCACTCCTGCGCGCCCCTCGGAGGTGGAGAGAGATTTACGCAAAATGGAGGTAAGCTGTTGCGCCTGCTTCTCCTTGGTGACCTGAGCACTCAGACTATTTTGTACAGATTATAACTCGCCCTCCTCCTCATCCCATACCCTTGGTACGGTCATATGCACGTACGGCAACAGTAGAGGAGGCCGCAGCCGAAGAACAGTTCATCGAGAAGACACCGTGGGCGAACCCACACCATCCGATCCATCAGCATCTCGCCATGGGTTCCACGCGAACACCGAATCAGACATATCAGACTCCTGTTGGGCAGCGGCGTATGGTTGACATTCACGCCCCGAATGGCTCAGCTTCTACGATTGATGCTACATCCAATCCCCCGTCTTCAACGGCCGGTGCCGGGCTCCATAACGGCCGCGCAGGCGAGTCGATATCACCGGTCTTACAGATGAAGCGAAATCCTGGGGAACAACTCCAGTACGGAGACAATACCGCAAGTGCTCCTCACCCTCGGAACTTTGTTGGCATCACAAGGGAAGCTTACGGTGGTAATGCTCATGTTCTCTCCAGTCCGGCAGGAGAGCCCATGATGGAAGAGTCTTACGGCCAGAGGTGGGCAGCCATAAATTCTGGCCCTCCACCACTGCCGCCCAATGCTGTTCGAGGCCCACCGCTGACTCAACGAAGCTCCCTTGGTGCTGTGACACCTGCGCTGGCTGGCCGCTGATAAACTCTTGTCGCTTTCCACGATATCCCGTCCGCATACCCCTTCCCGGTTCTTCCTTTGATACAGGACGCCTTCATTTTTAGACTTACTTCCTCTCTGGATACCCTCATCATCGATTCTCAATTGGTTTTATGTTCTTGCCGTTTCCCGATATCTGCGTCCAAGGTGGATCTTCTGTGGACAGGCATAATCTGGCGGGGGCGATTTCCTCCGCTATTGTACGGGTTTCCGGCGGCATGGCGGTATGATAATCATTATGGGGGCGTTCGCGGATCATAGGCTCCGCCGGCGTTTCGAGATGCAACATGTTAGTAGTCTTACCTGGAGTGTCAGGTGTTCGCTGGGACATAACATGCAGAGTTGGCGCTGTCATCTGGCACATGTATTTATGATTGGATTGGATGATAGGTCACGTACCTACGATGGCTACAACGTATTCATACTCAACAACAGCCTGTCTTTAACATGCTGACTCTAAGTGACCTTCTTTGGGCTGCATCGTGATCTTCCGTGTGAACTGAACGTCCCCTGTCTGGACATCCAGTAATGAAACGTACGACTGGCGTTAGAAGCAGTGACGTGGAAATCGTAGCATGCCCAAAGTAACATACTGTTTCGTATGTGTTGAAGTATGTGTGCCCCTGGCCGGAGGAGAGATACATAGTACATGCAGGGCTGAGGTTATTTTAAGACCGTGCAGGTCGCCGGTTTAGGGAAAGCGTGCCGCGCCACTAACTGCTCCCGTAACTCAATGCCAGACATCCGCCTTCAGCTATCTACCATCTTTCCTCCCCTTCCAGGCATCTACGCAACCGTCAGGCTATTCCACACTTTTCCTGGGACCTCCACAACTTGCACCATTTCCCTGCTGTACCTTTGACGCCTCAGCCGCGTGCCGCATCCGTGTCAGGACCGCCAAGCTTGGGGCCTTCGCCTCTCGCGTCGAGGCTGTGAAGCTCGAAGCAGCCAGCTGTCAGAAATCATATCGCCCTACCACCCGCTCCTCGCAACGCTTTTCGACCTCTCCTATGCATCATGAAATTTGCTAAGGGCATACTGCTGCCCGCCCTGCTGGCATTGGCGTCTACGGCTTTTGGGAAGAAAGACGAGCCCGTCGTAGAAGTGAGGACATTCGACAACGAGCTTGTAAATCTATTCTATTTCGAGGACTCGGAAGTCGCACTAGCCACCGAGTTTGAGACCGGAGTGGTTCACCGAACCGAAGATGCTGGGAAGGAGTGGGTGAAGCTGGACTTTGAGGCGGGGGTGATTATCAAGAATCCTTTTGACAAGCAGGTCGCCGTAGCGTTTGGAAACACAAAACACTATATTACATACGATCGCGGGAAATCATGGCGCGAGTTTACCACCAAATACCGACCCTCATGGTCAATACCTGTGAGCTTTCATGCGACGGACAATAAGAAGTTACTCTATCATGGGGAGGAGGACATCATGAGTGGTATCGGCGCGGTAAGCATGTTCGGAAGAGCTGTACCTGCCTAAACGGAATGAACTAACTCATAGCTAGACGTATTATACTGAAGACGGCTTCAAGTCCAAGCCGAAACTCCTCCGCGACGACCGCAGAATGTGTATATGGGCAAAGGGCACAGATCGCTTCTTGCTCGATAACGACAAGAGCGACAAATACGACAATCGCGTACTCTGTATAACAACAGGGAAATTCTCGCACCGCTCTAAAGACTTCAGATTGCTCATTTCCGACAAATATTTCGATGATGGGGACGAGCATGAGCCCGTCATGTCTTCTGGTCGCACTGTGTCGGGAATGGCCAACATGGCTTCGGTCAAAGGCTACATAGTGGCCGCGGCAAAGTCAGATCATTCGAACGAACTGGCCCTCTATGTTACAGACGACACCGATGTGTGGCACAGGGCTGAGTTTGGCGAAGGCAAGATTGAAGAGAACGCGTATACAATCCTGGAATCCACAAACTATAGCATACAAGTGGATGTCATGACGTCAAGCCATGCTTATATCGGTTCCCTCTACACCAGCAATTCCAATGGAACTTATTTCACTAAGAACGTGGAAAATACGAACCGCAACCAGGACGGATACGTTGACTTCGAAAAGATATCCAATATCCAAGGCATTGTTATGGTAAACCTTGTAGACAACGCAGATGAAGTCAAGAACCCTTTGACACCGAAGAAGCTGCGCTCAGCGATCAGTTTTGACGACGGAAGAACGTTTCAGAGCCTCAAGGTCAAAGGCAGTGATAAGGACCTCCACTTGCACTCCGTCACCAATCTACGCAATAGCGGCCGAGTCTTCTCCACTCCTGCCCCCGGCGTGGTCATGGGTGTGGGCAATACGGGAAAGCACTTGGGCAAGTACGAAGACGGCGATCTTTGGGTGTCCGATGACGCAGGTGTTACCTGGCAGCTGGCTTTGGAGTCAGCACACATATATGAATTCGGTAATCAGGGCTCCGTGTTGGTTGCGGTGTACGATGAAGGCGAGACCGACAAGATAATGTATTCGCTCAAGCATGGTCGCGAGGACTCGTGGAAGAAGATCGAACTCGACTTCAAGATTCGCGCGCGCGAGCTTACTACTACTCCCGACTCGACCAGCCTCAAATTCATTCTCTACGGAACCAGGGCAAAGAAGGGCGGAGGCAGGGAGTTCGTGACAGTCCATCTTGACTTTGCGGGTTTACATGAAGATAAGTGCAAAGACAAAGATTTTGAAGAGTGGGCGGCTCGCGTAGACAAGGACGGCAAACCAACTTGCGTTATGGGCCACAAGCAGTTCTTCCGAAGAAGGAAGTGGGATGCTGACTGCTTCGTGGATGAGGACTTCCAAGAGCCGCTTCCTCGATTCGAGCCCTGTGACTGTGATGAGGTTCTTGACTACGAATGCGATTTTAACTTCACCCCGCATGGATCAGGCAAAGACAAGGAGTGCAAGCCATCTGCAGCTCTGCAGCTTCCAAAAGGCGCATGCAAAGGTGACGAGAAGACATACAAAGGCCCATCCGGTTGGAGGAAGATTCCTGGTAACCAGTGCAAGGGCAAAACGAAGAAAGATGAGGAGGTGGAGCGCGACTGCAAAGAAAGCTCCAAACCCCCGGCGAGTGGCAAGATCACGCATGCGAAGGAAACGTTCAAGGGTTCCAATTTCCGGGAATATTATTATCTCGAGCGCGGTTCGCAAAGCAAAGACAGCGACGAGACCGTGGTCATGCTCACGAGCGAACGAGAGGCATGGGTTACTCACGACCATGGGAAGAAATGGAAGCGAGCTGTTGATGACGACATCGTAGCCATCTACCCTCACCAGTACAATAACGACTACGTTTACCTCCTTACGGGTACGGAGAAGGTTTACTACTCCAAAGATCGATTGATGCGGGACAGCACGCACGACTTCAAAGCTCCGCATATGCCGAACACCCAAATGCTGCAGATCATGCAATTCCACTCTGGAAGTGAGGAATCAGACTGGCTGATATGGGTCGGAGGCGAGGACTGCAAGAGGCCATCCGATCCAAAGTGTCACACTGTTGCATCTGTCTCGCAGAATAACGGCCAGGAATGGAAACGTCTGTTGCCCTACGTCAAGAAGTGTGCATTTGTATGGAAAGAAGAGGGCAAGGTCAAGGAGAAGAATCTCGTCTTCTGTGAGCAGTATACAAAGGAAGAGATGGGAAATCCGCTCGAGCTCATCACCAGCACCGATTGGTTCGCTCACAAGGATGTCAAGTTCAAGTCGGTTGTCGAGTTCGCGACCATGTCTGAGTTTATCGTCGTCGCAACGAAGGGAGATGATGGTAAATCTCTGAAACTAGACGCGAGTCTCGACGGACAGACATTCGCGGATGCGAAGTTCCCGCCCAAGCTTGTGGTGGACCACCAGACGGCGTACACAGTCCTCGACAGCTCGACACATGCGATATTCCTTCACGTTACTGTCAACCCACGTCGCGATCAAGAGTATGGCGCCCTCATCAAGAGTAACAGCAACGGCACATCCTACGTAATGAGCCTTCCCAATGTCAATCGAAACACCGATGGCTATGTCGACTTTGAGAAGATGCAGGGTATAGAGGGTGTTGCGCTTGCTAATGTGGTTGCCAATGTGGATGCCGTTAATGGCGGCTCCAAAAAGGAGAAAAGGACGCTGATCACCCATAACGACGGTGTGGATTGGCAGCCCCTTCAGGCTCCTGCCAAAGACTCGGAGAACAAACCTTACGACTGCGACGTCAGAGATAAGGACGTATGCTCTCTCCATGTTCATGGCTACACCGAGCGCGGCGATCCCAGGGAGACTTTCTCTTCGCCTACAGCTGTTGGCATCATGCTTGGTGTCGGCAACGTCGGCAGGTCCCTAGGCACATTTGGAGAGGCCTCGACGTTCATGACCACGGATGCCGGTGTCACCTGGAAGGAAGTGAAAAAGGGGAACTACGCCTGGGAATTCGGTGACCAAGGCTCCATCATTGTTCTCGTGCATCGTGGAAAAGATACCAAAGATCTGTATTACTCGCTCGACTCAGGCGAGACTTGGAATTCCTACCAATTCAACGAACATGCCATCCAGGTCGATGCCATATCGACAGTCCCGAGCGATACATCGCTGAACTTCCTACTCTGGGGTAGAGATGCTAGAGAACTCGTGACCATCAACGTTGATTTTTCTGGGCTGGAAGAGTTCCAGGAGAAGTGCGATTTGAAAGAAGAGGACGCGACGAGTGGCGACTACGACCTATGGAGCCCGCAGCATCCTATGCAAGGAGATCTCGATGACCCAGAGTGCTTGTTCGGACATGTGGCACAGTACCATCGCAAGAAGCGCGGGGTGAAGTGTAGGAACGGAGAAATCATCACGCATCTTCATAACATCGCCCGGAACTGCACCTGCACCCGGCGCGACTATGAGTGGTATGTCGCGCAACCTCGAGCAAGCCGATATCAGGCTAACAGTGACAGCGACTACAACTACGAGCGCCAACCAGGCGGCGAGTGCAAACTCATCCCCGGCCTCAACCCGCCCGACCCGCAAGAGGTCTGCAAAGAAAAGGGCGTCAAAGAATACTGGACTGTCACAGGCTACCGCAAAATCCCCATCTCGACCTGCGAAGGCAGAGAGATGGACCGGATTGAATCCAAACCCTGCCCCGGCTACGAAGAAGAGTACCGGAAGAAACACGGCATCTCCGGGTTTGGCATCTTCATGGCTGTCGTCATTCCCTTCGTTGCGGCGGGTGGTATCGGATACTACGTCTGGAGGAATTGGGATGGCAAGTTTGGCCGCATTCGCCTCGGCGAGACGTCGTATAGTGAGAGCCCCTGGGTCAGCTGGCCTGTGGCTGCGATTTCCGGGCTGGTGGCGCTCGTTGCGGCGATACCGCTTGTGGTGACCAGTGTCTGGAGGGCGGTGAGTAGCCGGTTTGGTGGCGGCTACGGGTATGTGGGTCAGAGGTATACATCTAGGAGCAGTTTTGCCAGGGGGAGGGGCAACTATGCGGTCGTGGATGAGGATGAGGGGGAGTTGCTCGGGGATGAAAGTGATGAGGATGTATGAGTGGGCAGGTGGCAGCATGATGGTGTACGATGGATGGGGTTGTATAGTAAGCAGTTTGGGCTTTCATGTACATGTGCTAGGGTGTGTGTATTGGCCTCATGCTACTTGCACGGGAGCGATAAGATGAGGAGTCTTGCGCTTGCTTTTCTTTGCAATAATGCATGGGATTCTTGGGATAGATCGCTCGAATTGAATTTCATTGTCTATCGTTCGTCGCTGTCCAAAGTCTAGTGATGTGGAAATTTATTAAGCACTGAGAGAACTACCGAACCGGTTCCACTAGGGTATCATTCTGCGATTGGAGAATGACTGTAAGCTCCAGTCAGGAACGGAACACAGACTCTGTAAAGATGATCTGTGAAAGAAAGCGCAGTTGCATCTATTCTGTGTAATCTGAAAGATGTTGGATTAGAGGCATTAGTTGTGGAGAAGCCTTTTGCTTCGTCGCTAATACCCGCCATCTCTTAAAGAAACCTCGTCTAGAGGCAAAGAGGGTTGAGGTGCTATCACAGCTCGTCCGAAACAGACAGTAAAAGAGAGAAAGGGCTATCGAGGTCGTCAAAATTCGTTGGAACGGCTCCTCAACTTTGGTTGGTGATTGGAGGCCTTACTGCCATGCCTAACTCTAGAGAGGGCTTGTACCTGAGTGGTTCTATCTTCTCTAGGAGAGGGCCTGGGAGGTCTTCGAAAATAGAGGGGTAATGGAGGTCAAAAATACAAAGAAGATTTGGAGCCCTTGCCATGAAGATGGCAAAGAAGTGTGTATATATATATATACAAAAAGAAAAATGAGAGGTCCTACCCGGAATCGAACCGGGGTTCCCGGAAATCGCTTCTGACAGGAAGATCAGAATCCGATGTGATGACCGCTACACTATAGAACCTGGGACTGCTGTTGTAACTTTATTTGGAAATTCACTAATATATAATTAAATATCTGCCTTCAAAGAAATATACCTCTGAAGGCCCAGTGAAGACCTCCTCAAAGGATCTTTTGGGCGTGGTGGAGTGGCCATTGGCCCAGAACCTCACAAGGCAGTTATTAGACACTGCAAAAAAGCTTGCGAAACCTGCTGGTCCGGCTCGAAACTCGACACCACATCTAGAACACAAACATCAATATGCTTGCCCATACATACCCCGATTAATTCTAGCTTGAGCGACATGACTACATAAGATGATCCAAACCGATCGAGCGTGTGTGAATTAACCCAAGGCGAACAATCACCCGTGCAAACTATGACCATTTTCCTTTCCCATGCTTCGCATACGTACGGACTACGCCCTCAGGGTTGGTATATCTGATGCTGCTCGTGCACGTTTTGCGTCAAGGTGATAGCTTGTTTCAAGCGCAGAGGCCCCCTTTTCCGTTCATGATTGGTGGCACAATGATTCCGCAGGGCCATGCGCGAACGAGTCTGTGTTACTGTGACTCTGTGAGGATATTGGTGACGAGATGATCAGGCAGACGATGTGACAGGTGGAGTGAGACTACTTGTTGGGCGAGGAGTAGGGGTTGGGGAGTCGGGACCGAGAGTAGGAGGAAGGATTGAGCAACGGCAAGGCAACGGCGAATGCAACGTACGCACGATTTGCGGCATAACCCGTTTGTTGTAGACGCACGAGTCTGATGTGCAGCAGAGTAGTGTTTTGGTGCCGTGTTGAGATGCTATTTTGTGAAGGTGTTGGTTGCGTTGCTCTTTGAGTCAGCAGGACATTCGGCAGGGCTGTGATTAACATGTTTGTTTCCGTTGCCCGTGAATGTCTGCTCACCGTAGGCATGGTTGTTTGTCTCAACAAGTGTTGTTTTTTCTGATATCAGGGTCCTAAAACGAAGGGAACGCATGGCAGCGGTGCAGTTCATCATTCGAAGCGGTTAGTATATCACCGCCTCATCTCTGGGCGTTTCTATGCGTAGACGGCGATGACACTGCCCGATTGCTGTGCCTTGGGGAAATGGCACGGAAAAGACTCCACGAAGCAGCATGTGCAAGCACACGCAGACAGCATTGGAGATAGCGGGGTGGTGTTGAGCGGAGGGGCTGTGCTGCCGGATCGCATTCTTTCCTCTCATCCTTCCACCTTCGAAGGTTCCCAGACTCCAACACAACCAATGTGGACTTGGGTTAAATGATGTTCCAACTACTCTGGCCCAGCGGAGCGGGATGACTGCGAAACCTGGAGGATCAAGGAGCTTTAAGCAACCATGTACGAACATGACTGCACGGGGTACAAGTGCGTCTTCCACCTTCTTGGCCCAATTGTCGTTTTGGACGTACTGTATGGAGAATCCGGGCACTCTCACAACTCGTTGAGGCTTCCTGAGGTGCTCATCCGTTGCAATACCCATTCTGCGCCTTGTACAAAGAAAGCAACCCAATCTACACAGTACGACGGGGAACACCCTTAATCTTGTCCTCGAAACTGGCTAGCAATTTTAGCCACACGTGAAGGACGAGGCCGAGTCCCAATCTGTTTCGGTTTCACAACGGCCGCGAAACCAAACGCGGACGCCAGCAAATGGAACAAAGCCAGATGCGGAGGAAGGGTACAAACAGGTCGCGACTGGACGCCAGCGCCTCTGTTTAACGAGTTGCATGAAGGGGCGCATCCAGGGCCCTTGCAAGTCCGTTCCAGTCGCAGTTGCTGGCGAGTTTATGCGGTCGTGGGTTCGATGGGTGAATTGCGGAAGCGCGGCTGGATCTTCTCTCCTTCAAAGAATTTCACTCACGGCGTGTCGCAGAAGTTGTCGCGTTTCAGGGTCCGCGACCAATCAGGGCCCGTGAACCGGCCAGCATCTGCTTCCCCTGCGGCTCTTCTTGCTCGCCTCTTGCCGAACCCTTTCACTGCTCTGATTGTGACCGGCGCCTGGCACCACTCCACGCACGCTTTTTGCCTCTTCAACTCCCTCAACAGCCGCCATGCCGGTCCACGTCTTGCGAGCCGCCCGGATTTGCAATGCCCAATTTCTCCCGGCGCCCCAATCGTGCCTGACAGCCTGCCACCTGCTGTGCACCCGCACCCCTCGCCACACACGTCCGCCGAGTTGATGCACTCCACCATCCGTGCGAGCGGAGCCTTTCTGATGAATTGGGCATGGTGCAGCGGGAGCTCGCCGGGTGCTAACGTGTTTCAGATGCCCACATTTCTTGACTGAGCATGGTGTTTGTGCTTCCCCAAGAGTACATCAGGCCCGCTGCCCTCATGCATTTCTACGGCACCTTCGCCTGCGTCCTTCTTCTCTCCATCGACCGCTGAGCTGTCTTTTCTTTCGACCCGGATTCATTCATTATTATTTAGATCTTGCCCGGGTCTACACAACATTCATTATTCACAGCTTCTTCGTCTTTTCAATTCTGCATTCTAGCCACTCCATCCGGCTGCACTTTCATCACCATCCTTCCCCTAACTCGTGCTGGCACGTTTCAACTCCTCGTGCAAGTCTAAGTCTTCACTTTGATACCTTAACCGAGTACTTTCTCGGTTATCATTGTTTGCGTTGATGTGAGTCTCTCGCCATCTCCTACCACATGTGAGCACGAGCATTGTTCACCTCTATACCCGCCCTTTGGTATTGGAGCATTGTGGAGTCATGTCCTGCACAATAGATACTGGGAGTTGGGTTTATATTTTCCTCTCTCCAATTCCCCCGTTTGTTCAAGAGAGCATACCGGAATTCTCCGCTATCTATTCGTTTGCTCCCTCTCCACTGGTGTAATCATTAACGGAAAGCAGCGCTTCCTGGTTTACATTCATCTCCCACCCAGACGGTCACTTCTTTAACTCGACCCTCGTCATTTTACTCTCCACTGCCAGACCCTTCTATTCAAAATGAGGACGAGCTTTGCAATCACCGGCCTATTGGCCACTTGGGCAACTTCCGTTGCCGCTTTCCCGCAGGTTCGCAAGGGTGTGGGCTTCATCAGCGCTGAAAGCAACAGCGCTGGTCACGACCCTAACGCTAACACGGAATATGTCGTTATCCGTGAAAAGGACAGCCTCAACGTCACGGAAGCAGAAATCTTCTCCCGCGTAGCTTTGAACGAATCCAACATCCTGCGCCGCATGGAGAACTCGGAGTTCGCTGCATACGTCCTGCGAGCCGGCAGCCACTGCGCCGATGCCCTCAACGCCATGTCTGAAATCGCCGCAGTAGAGGAGAAGATTGAAGTGCGTACATTCCTGCAGAAGACACGCACCCCATGGGGCCTCCAGGAGATCTCGAGTGACCAGGGTGCATCTGGCAACCCCCGAAGCCAGAGTTTCACCTACACCTTTGACAGCGAGACTCTGGGTGACGGTGTCGACATCTACGTTGTCGATACTGGCGTTCGCAGTACCCACGCAATATTCCAGGTTCCCGGTCCAGATGGCCAACCCACGAAAAGCCGTGTAACCCCCGGATTCTCCTTCCTTGATACTCCCAACCCGACGAATGATGGCGATGGTCATGGCACTCACTGTGCCGGAACTGCGGCAGGAACTCGGTTTGGTGTCGCGCAGAACGCAAACATCATTGCCGTCAAAGTCCTCGGGGATGATGGGAGTGGCTCCTCGGCTGACACCATCGAAGGGATGAGCTGGATCATCAACCGCCACAACCAACGCAAGACGGAGTCCAACTTCAAGGGATCGGTTATGAGCATGTCCTGGGGTCTGTCTTCTGTATCTCGTACCGTCGACCGTGTCGTCAGGGCCGCTTCTGATGCCGGTATCCATATCTCCGTCGCGGCTGGCAACGATGGGGCCGATGCTTGCCAAAACACTCCCGCCAGCAACGGTGGCCAGAACTCCGCGGTCGTCAGCGTCGGTGCCATGAACATCAACAACCAAATCGCTTCCTTCTCGAATATCGGAAAGTGCGTGGATATCTATGCACCCGGCGAGGACGTTCTCTCCTCCTGGATCGAGATCAACGGCCAGCCCTCTGATGAGGCTCTCAACTTCCTCGCTGGCACTTCGATGGCTTGCCCCCACGTCTCTGGTGTTATGGCCTACTTGCTCGGCTTGGAAGAGAACGCCAGCCTGCGCCAGGACCCCGCGGCTTTGAAGGCTCGTCTTCTCAGCCTGGGCCGCGAAAACACGCTTCGCGGCCAGACGGGCGGCAGCGCCAACCTGCTCCTCAGCAACGGAGCGAATGGAAGCCCCAACTCGACGCTGCAAGCGCGCGATGACCAGTTCCTGGACAAGCGCTTCAACTTCATTGTCGCCTCGGAGAAGACACAGCTCAGGTACTAAGCGTTTGATCGATTGATCCAGGTTCCACCACGGTCGTTTACAAGCGTTGGAACAGCATACGAGCATCATCCTCATCATCCTCATCCGTCATTTCCATAGCATTCTTGCATTTGTAGCTGGCCTTGGCGCGGGCCCAGTCTTGTTGCAAGACCCTTTTCTCCCTCCTTTCATCATTTGCATCTGGTCTGCTTCTTTACTCTCCTTAATCATCACACATGTTCTGGCATGTGCCGCTGCTGCGGTACTCTTTGGCCGAACGGTCCCCACAGACACACACGGTCCCCTTCAGTTGGATGCAGGCGAGGACCGACCGCTTTGAATGTGCATATAGATACAGACATTTGCATATACATGTATATATCCTGGAAAAGCCTCCAATGCTGCAGATTCCGGACAAGTATCATACACAAAAAAAGTATCTACAATCGTGTATTTCTTGTCATCTCGTGACGATTATTAGGGAAGCATGTCTTTGCTTCTGCTCTGCACGTTGCGCTTAGCTTTGCAAACCTCGCAATCATCTCACCGATCGTCCGAGACACTCAAACTCCCCGTCTAGACAAGCAAATCTCTTCCCAGTCGCTTGAAACCGGGACCCTCAAATTCTGCGACACGCCGTCGGTTGACGCGCGTACCATGTAGGGCTTTTTTCCACAGCACACACCCTGGTTCGCATTAACGTCGGAGGCGTCGTTGAGGCTTGGAGCGGCGATCATACTCCGTACATAGGGAGGATTTATGGTTCGTTTATGCGGAGGTGGGAGGTGGAGGTGGGAGGTGGAGGTGGGAGCGGAGGCAGGTGGACGCGGAGGCAGGTGGACGCGGGTACTTGCTGAATGGATCGGACTGTTTGTTGGAGGATTGGAGGGTTGGAGGGTTTGTGTGGGAGGTGTTTGGGTTTTCGAAAAGGTGTTTTGGAGGGGAGTGGTGCGTTGGATGGGGTGACGGATGGAGGGATGGATGGGTGAGGAGATGGTGATGAGGATGGGGATAGGATGGGGTTGACAAAATGGCCTTTGGTCGACGGGTTTTCTTGGCGGCGTGAATGATGAGGAAATAGTATTTATTATGAAGATTCCCGGAATCATAGAATGAGTCGTTGCGCGAGAAGCTGCGAACGTCAATAGTGGTCAAGATGTCCGCGCTGACGTCCACGCAAGCTTACAGCGATGTCTATCTGCGGACCGCTGATAGTTCTGTGGTTGGTGAAGTGTCGTTGACGGTGCGTGGCTTGCCAAGGGGAGGTTATTGATCCTGAAAGTGAAGCTAACGGTTGTGGCGTTGCGGGTGAGATTTTGGAGTAGCCGTGGAGTGGGACATGAAAGAGAAGACGAGGAGATGGGTGTGGGGTGGTGGATCTGAAATGCAGTGAATTGGGACGAGACACAGTTAGAAAGATATAGTCGTTTCAGTATGGTGGCATGGCTTCTATACCTTCGTACACAGTACATAAATCAATGGTGATAGCTGAGTCGATAAGGGTAATAGATATCTCGTCGTTGACGACGGTAAGCCAAGCTGCAGAAAACCCACTGACCACGCATTCGTCTGCATCAAGCTAAGAAAATGTCTCTATTGAGGAATCCGCACGTCAGATATGGGAGGATAATACCGTTTACCTGCTCCTGTAAATGCATCAAACGCCAACTATACCATGCTATGCCCACGAGCCGAAAAGCCCACCCATACCAAGCCATCTACAGCATCAGACGCTCAAAGCCGCCGGAGCAGCAACCTCCTGACCCACGACAGGAACCTGTTTCTCCAACTCCGGCATCCTCGCCCTCTTCGCCGCTCTCTCCTCCTCCCCGTGATTCTTCTCTTCCCCATTCTTCTTCTCTGCCTCCTTCCCTTCCCCCTCCTCCTCCTTATTCGCCTCTCTCACCCTCGCCCTCTTCGCCGCCCTCGACTCCTTCGGCGGAATTCCCAACCTCTCATCCACCCTCCTCGCCTGCTCCATCATCCCCTCAACCCCTTCCAACCCCAGCGCCTTGACACAATCCGCATAACACTTACTCCGATTCATATCCGCATAGCACTTTTCCCTCCCAGGAATCATCTGACCGAGGAGGTACTTTGTATTCCCCCACCGATTCTCCACCATCAGCGCAAACCTCATGTACTCCGTCACCACCGTCTTCCACTGCCCGCGCCACTCGTGCGGTCCGCCTTCCGCCTCGGGACGGAAACAGGAAGGATTCTTCTCGGCTTCGGTGGCGATCATGGCGCCATCGACGTCGTATTCTTTAATCAGTTGGAGAGCTTCGGAGCGAGATGTCACGTCCCCGTTCATCACACACGCGACCCCAGCCTCCCTGCACACCCGGCCTATCATGCGCAGCTGATCGCGAATGGCGCGTTCCCTGGGCCTCATGGGAGTCGTCCGACAATGCACGGTGAGTCCCGTGATACCCGTCGCTACCAGCTTCCTGACCAACGCCTCTGTATCCTCTGCCTTATCCAGGATGCGAATCTTGACGCTGATGCCAATCTCGTACACCTTGCCCACCTCCTCGACCAACCGCCTCAGGATATCGCACAGCAGGTCCGGCGTCTTGAGCAGTGCGGCGCCCATGCCGCCCGCCGTGGAGAACGGCTTCGGACACCCCGCATTCACGTCTATGCCCGCCACGTCCGCGGCTACCATTTTCGCCGCCTGGACGGCTAACTCTGGGTTCGCGGTGCCGACTTGGTAGATGAGGCGCCCGCGTTCGAGTTCCGGGTGGATGCGGTAGATGACGGATTCGCGGTTTTCAGGGTCCAGCGCGGGATTCTTGAGTTTAGAGGTCGGTAGGCGCGTCCACTCGAGAGTCTGCGTGTGCGGGTTCAGGCGGCGGGTTGTGCCTATGATGGCGCGGTCGATGGTTTCGGGGCCTAGCAATTCACAAGTCAATACGGATCTTTCAGACGGTACCCGAGATCTCCTAGGGGCCAACTTCGCGACAACTAAGAGAGGAAAAGCATGGCGTACCCCATACCAAATCGGCGCCATACTTCAGCGCCAGCAGCCGCGAGGGTAATTCTCCTGACCGCACCATCGGCGCAAGGACGACCTTGCCACGGTAGTCGACGCCATTCTTCGGGATGGGAACGCGTGGCGGTGCGGAAGAGGCCATGGCTCGTGTGACGGATTGCAGGAGGGTGCGCAGCATCCCCTGCTGAGGGAGAATGTGTGATGGGAGGACAAGATGGGCGAAGAAAGTGTTCCGGATGTTGTTATGAGTGGAGTGGGTGTGAATTTCTGCCAGGTGTGACCGCCTTGGGGTGGGATTTGCGGGCGGGTGGTGGAGACGGAGTGGCTGACCACAGGGGTTATACCATATTGGGCGATATGGGACTTCGAATGCCGAACTCCAATCCTGGAGAAATTCCATCTAGCAATCATACCAACATACTATTTTGCGTAGTGGCTATAAACATATATACACATAGCAAAAGGGGCACCCTGCGAGAGTACATCGGCCCAAACACCAAGTGTTCTTCGAAAACGCCACTATATATACCAAATGCCCACATGAGAACCCTTTCCGACCCGGGCCAAACCACCCACAACGCCGTCTATATGCACAGAATGCGCGCACTGAAACCTAAAACCCAACTCCTCGCTATGCATACAATGAACTCTCTATTATCAAACACATGCCACGCTCCCAACCTACAGCTCATCCCTGCTAGGAATCTTAATCTCCCAACTCCGACCGGGAACAGCGAGACCAATCCAGTAATTCCAAAGGCGGTACATTTCGAAAAGCAGGATCTTTGAACTACCAAGAAGAGTCAGCATATCGCATAAACAGTTGCAAAATGTGGTTGCCTGGAGACATACAATTTCCTCGGCAACTCCCACCAACTCTTCAGAACGTGCAAATACACCCTCGTCACGAGATTTAACTCCGCCCAGAATTCGTCCATGATGGTCATATTGGTGGAGTCCCAGTCGCGCCTGAAGTCCGGCGCGTCGTCTGTTGGGCTCTCTGGCTCCTCCTTCTCATTGGAGAGACGCCGCGTCTCCTCCTCTGCCTCCGATGGTGCGGAGACCGGACTAGAGGCTCCATCGCGTTCGTCTACCATGCGTCTAAACTCCTTGATGGCATGCAGCGAGTGCGAAAGCCGATCCATAGTATTCAACAAAGCAACGAGTTCCGTCCGGCGCAGAGGTGGATCTTTGCTCGAATCGTTCTCGTCGAATTCGAAAAGCACTTTGAGCGCCGTGCCGTAGCCGTTCGTCTGCAGTTTACCCCAAAGCCGACACTTGTCGCAGCCCACGCAATCCATGATGCGACTCACGTTCCTGAATTTATTGCGAAACTCTTCTTTCAGAGCAATCGAGGCAGGATCCCGGAACATGACCGTTTCGTCGAAGATCTCGGGGCCGGAGGGGATGGAGGAGGCGAGGCGAAGGACCATGTTCTTCGTACGTTGGTCTTGCTCCGGGTCTTCGGAGCAGAACGAGTAGTCCTCTATATGGCGCTTGATCTTACCAACGGCGCGCATGATGAGGGCGTAATTAAAGTAGATATTGGACACGCGGTCAGGAAAGTTGTGCAGACGTTGTTCGTAACAGGTGAGGTTCGGGTGCCATTGCCCCGTCTTCTGGTCGAGGTATTCCCAGCACAGATGCGTAGATATCGAAGCATGCATGCCGGAGATGACGCGGTGGAAGACGCGCTTTTCCAAACACGTATCGTCAAATTCGACGGGATCCAGCTGTGACGCAGGCACAGCCGTACCGTGCGCAATAGCCGACTGGATATTTTGCTGCACGCCCTGCTGCTTCATGACGTTCCTGAGCTGGCTCGCCGCAAGCCACTGCTCCTGACTGCCAAACGGCGACATCTGCGGCGTGGACGACGGCTCATTTTTCGGCGGCTTGCTGAAGCAGTTTTCCCGATAGATTGCCTGCCAAACCTGCTGCGGTCCGGCGCCCGCATATCCCGTGAACCTTTCTGGGTTATCCACCAGCGAGACATAGTCGCCCTTCGCCGTGGCGGTCTCATCTTCCGGGATGCAGTAGTCGCGCTCATCGCACTCATCATCGTACTCCACGACGCAGCTCTCGCCGACGTTTTCTCCCAAACTACCCTGCAAGGGCCGTTGCTTATGTTCCCTCTGTTGTTTCTTACCCGGGTGCTGCGCTGTGGGTCCCTCCAACTTCCCCAGCTCTTTCGCCCGCCATACAAGCGGGATGTCCTCTTCGTTCTCCAGTGTGTTCACCGCACACGCCACATTCCCACACATGCCATTCTCGTCGCTCCAAAAGGGGCACTTTTTGTTGTATAGGTTTAACCGGTAATGCGAGAAGAAATCCGTGTTTTGTGTAATCGAATGCAGATAGGGGTGAATAGCTTCATTTAGCTGCTCGAGGGTGCTGTAACTCGCACAGGCGTCGGATACAATTGCCCCGGGTTCAAACTGTACAGTATGTTTAGGACTCTGGTTCTGAGGAATAGAAGGAAGTGCACTCGGGGCGCAGGAGGTCGTTGACCCGTTGCTTACTTCGCAGACGTTGGAAGGCGAGGGCTTCGTCTTTGCAGCAGACGGAGCATGGCTCGCGGCATGTGAAGTACCCAACAGTGAGAAAACTGCCAGATAGAACACTTGCGCTGCTGTCCTCATCGTCTACGTGCCGTAGTCTGTAAGCAATCCGAGTCAGTTACGAGTCCTTTTCGATGTCCTGAGAGTCCAATCGGTGGGGAATCCTGAAACTTACAGTCTGATGAGGTGCAGTATACTCTATATAACAAGGCGCACGAGCCTTCAAAGTGTTGGTAATCAAGTAATCAAGGCAGAGGCTCCAGGGCTTGAAGAGGCCAGATTGAATCTTGGTAAGAAAGAGCGTTCCTGTCACCAAACAAGGGTGTGGCGCAGGCGAGTCTTATTCAGAGCTAAACTGGGATTGGCCGCGATAAATGAAAGACAAGAAGTAGGGTTGCGGGGACGGTGGAAAGGTGGGTCAATTAGACTGTTGTACGAAGCATGGGAGAGTAAAGAGAGATCAATTTATTATATAATTATGAATAGAAATCACCGGCACCTGCATCACGCCGCCGTCACCCGATGTGATGCACCGACCGTTAAAAGGTGTCCTCAAAGTGTGGCGGTGTTTCCCGCGTCGCCGCACGTGTGATCCCTGTCGCTTGTGGCGTCGAGGGACATTCACTTCATCCCTCGGCAAAGGGCTGAGAGTACTGTTAGACTACCTCTAGCATTGAGTTACTTGTATCCAGATCTTGCATCTTGTACCACAATCATCTTCCGAAACCCAGAAAACTATCATAATCTACAATGTCCGCCCAATCCAACTGGTACGACGCCTTCCCCGCACCCCGGTCCACCGCACCCCTCCTCTCCCGCTCAGACGCACTATCCTCCCTCTCGTCCCCAGACCTGCTCCTTGTCGATGTCCGCAGGACAGACTTTGAAGGCGGCACTATTAGAGGAAGTCTCAATCTTCCCGCCCATAGCTTCTACATGAATCGAGGGGTGTTGTACGATCTATGCAAAAGGGCGGGCGTGAAGACGGTGGCATTCTACTGCGGTGGGTTACGAGTTATATTGTTATTCCTCATTATACTAGACAGATATAACAGTTGTTTTGCTCTGTGTAACTGTCCTTTACTAATTTTGTCCTATACAGGATCCAGCAACGGCCGCGGTCCCCGTTGCTCAGGCTGGTTCGCCGATTACTTAGCCGAACAGGGGGACACGGAGATGCAGGCGCTGACGCTAGAAGGGGGAATCAAGGGATGGGTCAAGGCCGGGAAGGAGTATACAGATCATGTGGATGGCTATGACGCTGAGTACTGGAAACAGTTTGACTAGATATATTCATGTATAAGTGCGGGACGGGACTGGGATGTATATTGAGCGTACGGGTCTGCTTTACAATCAAATATCCAGAACGTCGTTTCCAAAGAGGCTCATGGCCATGAGCAGTCATTCGTCGTCGTCATCGTCATCATCAATTACCCTTCTGACCCTCTTTGTTGGGGGCAAAACTCGTCCATCATCCTCCTGGTCCTCATCCGAATCGACAGTGTAGCCAATCCTTTGGTTCAATCCAATCATCTTCTTTCCCCTTGCAGGCGTCTCATCTTCACTGTCGCTGCTCATCACCACATCCACATCCGTCGGATCACTCGTGAATATCTTCTCCATTCTCCTCGGCTTCTTCGACTTGGCGGCTTGTACAACAGCCTGCGTCCCCTTCCCAGGGCCAAAATTCAGGCTAGGTAGACTGGACTCAGGTGCATCTACCTCCTCATCGTCATCGGCGATGAAGCTCCGGAGAAAGGAGTCATTTAGGTACGCTTGAGTGTCTTCAACATCCTCCTCCCCCGAAGTGTCATGGGAGCCGAGGTCAATGGCCTGAGAGGCAAGACGCATACGGGGGTCCGTTGGTGGCGGCGAAGAAGACGCGCCCTCTTCCACCAGCTCAGATATTTGATATGCAGACGTATTACGAGAAGGCTTCCCTCTTTGCCGACGCGTTGGGGTTGCCGACTCAGGCAATGATTTCGTGGCTCTACCACGTGGAGCCGGTGCTCTTGGGGATGCCGGCAGTTTGCTGGCAGTCGTCTTTTTCGGCTTCCTACCCGCTGCGGGCTTCGTTTTCGGCGGAGCTTTACTAACTGGCTGAGAAGGCGGATCGTCAGACGCCCACATATCATCATCTACGGCCATGGCCTCTGCGGTAGTGGAAGCAGTATCGGATATCACAGCGCTAGGTCCCAGCTCGTCCTCAAAGTCGGAGAGATGCACATCAGGTCGTACCAGTGATTCCAGTGTCCTGTCATCCATTGCATGCATACGTTGCAGGGTCTCCACAAACGACTTTCTCATGCGTCCTGGCTTGCGGAACAGTTTTGGCCGTGATAGCACTCGTTGCCGTGCAGGATATCGATCCAGCTGGAGAGGACCCACAACTGGTGCGTCGTCATCATCGTACACGGTCTGAAATCTCTGCTCCAGATCCTTCATCCCCTTCTCATCTAGCAGAACGGTCTCCAGCGGCACGGCCTCGTAGATCTCTTCACTAGGATAAACCGGATCCGCCTTCTTCTTTCCCCTAGATTTCGGCGCAATCTCCTCATCCATTCGGTTCGCCTTCACAAAACCTGTAATTACACCGTCCGGCATATGGAACTTCTTCGGCGGTCGTTTTGGCGCTCTCCCATTCTTCTTCTTAGGTAGAGGTTCCCAATCAGACTGCGAATTCTCCAGCGGAATCTCAACGGCGCGCTTATCAACCACGGGCTGGATATGGGCGGGGACTATGCGCTTGGACAGTTCCTCGTGGAAGGTAAACTGTGAGCCATTGGCTATCAACTCCTGCATCCTTTCGTAGCTGTCCTTGGCTTTCTCGAAGTCCCGCTCTTCTTTACCCTCCATTTGCAATAAGACAATTCTGCCCTGTCTTTTACGTCCCGTTCTGCCCATGCGCTGCAACATACGAAGTGGTGACGCTTTCGAGTCATAGCAGACAATCAGATCGACTTCGCCGATGTCGAGACCTTCTTCACCAATAGATGTAGCAACAAGCGTGTTGTATACGCCTGATTGGAACTTATTGATCATCTCCAACTGGTCCTTCTGTGCCATGCCTTCTGAGTTCTTCGCGCTGGCCTGACCCACGAAGACATGCGGTCGAATCATGGGTTGATGCTTCTTAAGGACTCTTACGATCTCCTCTGCGCTATCGCGCCAGTGTGCGAAGACCATGACACGAGTCTGAGATGGAGGCGCCCCTTCAGCATGGCGACCTTCGCCGGCCTCTAGAAAATGATCAAGAATGACTTGCTGCAGATAATCCAGCTTTGGATGGCCAACGAAATCGCTGCTCGAAGTCCACTGTTGCAACCTGTTCATGAGCTTTTTGAACTCATCACTGTTCGCTATCTCTTTCTTCATCTTCGAATTACTCTTTATTGCATCGTCGCGAAACTCCTTCATCTTGGTGTAGAACGGCACAATAGAGTGGTATTTTAGCATCTCCATGCCGTGCGAAATCGAAGCCAGAATTGCAAAAGCACTGTTAACCTGGCTCTTCTCCGGCCATGATACATTCCTTCCCGGCCCTGCCATCCACTTCTGCCGAGCCTGGGTGCAGCCATAAGGTGTCAGATCCAGCGGGTCACTGCTCCAAAAGGCATGCTTTGCAGCCAACATTTTGACAGGTTTCGAAAGGGCGGCAGAATACAACTCCATGCACATCTCCATCTCTTCGCTATTCTTGAAGATCTTCTTCTCCACATTGCGCTGATGGACATACTCCTTGAGGTCGAGAGACTTTTCAGTACGAATCTCGATCCTGGAAATCTTCAATCCGTCGATCACCTTCTGCACAGATTCGACATCTGAACCTGGAGTGGCCGTGAGAGCAAGCACGCGAAAACTCTTGTTGAAGCGATGTAGGAAGTTTGCCACTTCAACGTAGGCATACGAGCCTGTAGCTCTGTGCGCTTCGTCTACAACTAGGAGGACGATCTTCTTTGGATCCGCGATGCCCGATTTGAGATCTAGCAGCATGGTTTGGGGAGTCATAAAGAAGACTCTCTTGCTCTTCCATTCCTCAGCCCTGAGGCCTGGCGCAACTCCGCCCATCAGCATGGTGGTTTGCGACCGGGGGATTCCAGCAATCTTGAAGCACGCGTCAACCTGTTGCGCCACTAGTGGCCTCGTGGGAGCAACAAAGACAATCTGGGCTTCTGTTGTCCAGCGAAACCAATTGAGCATGATGGTAGCCGCAATGAACGTCTTTCCCAACCCAGTTGGTAGCGCAACAAGAGTGTTGTGGTAGAGTCCCCTGGCAACAATATTGAACTGGTAATCACGGAGGACTCCTAGATTTGTTGGATAGACCCATGTCTTCATCGCTTCAAGATCCAATTTATGGTGCGTCGGCTCCTCTTCCCTCTGAACAGCGACATAGTTGTAGCGGTTACGGGTTTGTGAAGGGGTAAAGTCAACATTTCCTGCTATCTGGCCGTATAAGGTGGTTTGACGGAGATTAGTCTGCGGGGCAACAAGTCTCCTACGGGACTCGGATACGAGGACAACATCATCGTCCTGTTTCTGTGGTGAGGAAGGTGAGGAAGCAAAAGCATCCGAAGGCAGATCTGCTAGATCGTCGACCGGATCATACTCCTCTATAGTATTTTCTGCTGCTTGCGGTTCGGACGGTGACTCAGCATCTTCTATCGGCGACACGGGGAGTTCATCTTCGGCCGACTGACGAGGCGACGGCCTCGACACGATAGACTGCCTCCCAGGGAGAGCCATGGTCTTCATAGTATCCAGACCTGTCCACTTCTCCGGTTTCGACGGCCTATCATTCACGCCCGGCCGATGCACACCAATATTCAGCGTCGGCTTCTGCCATATGGCTCCTCTCGGCTTCCATGGCGGCGAGTGTTCTTGCGGAGGTTGCGTGTAGAACACATCAGTCAGGTCTATCGCCGTGGTAGGCATGTGTATGCGGTCCCGTTTCTTTTGAATGTACTTGCTGATTCCATCCTCAGCTCCCGGAGTCCCATTCTCTTTGCCTCTGGATTTGGAACGAGAACGGCTGCTGAATTTGGAGGGGCTGTGAGAGGGTTGTTTCTTGAGGGGGCTGTGAGAATGTTCCCTGTTGTCTCGACTTGTTTCGGACTCTGGGGAGAAAGTGGAGTGAACATCATCGTCCTCTTCCTCAGAGTCTGGTATCGGACTGTTCCTGTTGTTGTGTTGTCTTGGCGGAATGGAAGTACCCTGGTGGCTAATCTTTTGCCGCTTCGCTGGGCGTGGTGAAGGTGGGAATGCCGTCTGCTCCGCCTGTGTCGCCGCCTCTATAAAGGCCGAGTCGTCCAAATCGCCATACTCATCACTGTCATCCATTGTCCTTCCCACCCTCCAGCGGGCGACGCGAAAAGTGGTGACGAGACACAATGGCCTGATGGAGTGTCGTTGGGCGTCGCGTCTGTGAATACAGTTAAACTGCACCATCGCTAGTAGTCGGCTGCACCTCGGGCCGAGCAAATCTGACCAAGCGTCCGTGCGGAGGTCCGTGCGTAAAACTTTTCTGTAGTTTTGTATACTCCTTCAATTACGTACTTATCTCTATACCCCCTATACTACATGTTATTTTTGCTCTAATTCTTCTCTATCTGCTATAAATTATAATTCTTTGCTACCTAGACCCTTTATAAATACAATCTAAAGCCTTATAAGTATACTCTATGCCCCTTTTTTTAAGAATAAGGAGTTATATCCTTAGTAGGTGTATCAGATGGTAAGCCAGTTTATGGACATCCCATCTGGGACTGGAGAGGAGGACTGGGAGAATATGTCTGTACCGGTACTGTCTAAGGATATGTGGCTAGTGATTCTGCAGTGGCTAGTGCTCTGCGCAGCCTTGGTGCCCAGAGAAGGAACATCAAAACCGGTATCAGGCCTCAGCCTCATACACACAGGTATACACCAGAATACAATCAGTCAACCCATCTTCATTCAATCTTTCCATCACCGTGACATCTTCAGATACCATCAAATCTGATAATTAAGAGTCTCACTGCCTTTACCAACATGTCTGCCAATACTATCAACAACCAAACTCAAGCCACTCTGGCTACCAGCAAGGACTAGACCTCCTGGTTCACTCAACTACAATCCAAGGCAGATGTATCGGATATCTGGGACATGATTGATCCTGATAGATTCAAGGAGTTCATGGAAAGATCTACTGCTCCACTCAAGCCTCAAGTCTCAGACTATGAACCTGCACTCCTAGCTATCTTTACTATTGAGACTGCTTCTTCTAATACCATGAGTACCAGAAGCCGCATCCAACAATCCATCCAAGCTACCTCTATGAATGATGAAATAATCGACCATGTTCTACCCAGGTTCCTATCAGATCTATCAACTTCAGGCCTCAAGGCATACAAGGATGACTTGGAAAACTAGAAGATAGAGATAGAAGCATACAAGGAAGAATGGAGGGAGTGGGAGAGAGAACAAGCAAGTCACAAAGATTTGGTCAAACACATCCAATCCACTGTCTCCAAGCATCTGCAGAAGACATGTTGCCACTTTGGTACTCAACTGAGAGAGCAAATCAGACTCCTCAGAACCACTATTGGAATTGAGGATGATGTGGAAAGAGACAAGGCCAGGGACCATTATTTGGCAGCTCTGAGACCTATGAGATATGCCACCTCATAGAAAAATTAGCTTGTAGAGTATGATGAGGCTGCCACTGAAGCTGAAGCTGAAGGGGTCTCTGAAACTCTAAGAATTCATGATATAGTCAAGGACTTCCTGACTGCAGTACAGAAAGTTGCACCAATCTGGACATCACAGTTCAGAAGAGAACTCCAGAATCTGAGGATGTCTAGGAGACAAATGATGAAAGAGTTTAAGATGTACATGGAAGCTGAATACCCAGTTAAGAACAAAAGCCACAGGGGGGCATTCTTCACTGGTGACATCTCACCTGCCTCTTCTGAGCATGGTGTGCCCATCCTGGGCAGCAGACAGGATGCTGTTTATGCTGCTGATACTCCACATCAAGGTGAAGAAGGGGAAGACCCTGAAACCATAGTGAAAAAGGGGAAGACCCTGAAGCCAAAGTCCTTTGGGAGACTGAAGAGGTACCAAGGGCACAGAGTTGGTAAAGAAAGACAAAGTCTTGAAGCCATACTCAAGCAGCTCAAACATGGAAGACATGGAGTACCAGTAGCAGCTAGGGGCAGATGCTCTACTTGTGATCTACCCCATTCACTCAAGGATTGCTCCTATGCATTTCCAGAGAAAGCTTCTGTGGGCTTCAATCCCAGACCTTGGATAGCTAAGATGGTGCAACTGGCACTTTCATCTGATACTGATCTACAAGGAATGGTAAGAGGACTAAAGAATGCCAGGTCTTCTAAGATACCTAGGTTCAGAGAGGAACAAACACCTAAACCTGAGATATGGAAGGAATGACTTGAAGACTGGAAGATATCAGCAATCAATGCTGCATTTGTGATAGTATCATTCAGAGCAGAGTTCTCTGACTACCCATTGAGACACTGTTTCATCTTGGACTCAGGTTCTACTTGTCATATCACAAATGACAGAGGACAACTCCAGTGTATCCATGATCCAATGCCAGGTGACTGCATCTGGGCTGGCAACTCAAAGGTATGGATCCAAGGCTATGGTTCACTGATCCTTCACCTCACAGGACCCAATGGGCCTACCAAACTTCACTTCACCAATGTGGCCCTGTGCCCAGATATCATGTGTAATCTGGTCTCATTCAGGCAACTCAGACTGCAAGGAATATGGTGGGACAACAAGAGTAATCCTACTCTCCTCAGGCTCATAGACAATACTCTAATCACCTACCTCAAGGACAGATACAATTAATGGGTCATCCAGTACCATGATCCATCCTAATCTACCTTCCACAATCAAAGGATCAAGTCTAGGATCAAGAGATCACCACAGAAAGCAGATGCTATATTGTGGCATAAGAGATTAGGATACCCAGGACCATCAGCAGTGGAACACCTTATCCAGCAAGCTGAGGGGGTGAAGATCAAAGGAATCACCATTGTTCAGTGCAATGCTTGTGGAAGAGCTAAAGGCAAGAGGAGAATCAGGAGAATCCCAAGAGTCAATGATGAAGGACCAGGAGAGAGACTTGCTGTGGACTTTCATGACTATGAGGAAGGAAGCATCACCAAGGAGAAGAGTCAAATGCTGGTCATCTGCAGGAACTCAAGATACTCATGGGACTTCTACTTCAAAGACAACAGGCCAGCTAAGTCAATCATCAAGGAGCTGGGAATCCTCATCTCATTGTTCAAGAAGCAATTCAATATCATAGTCAAGGTCATTGAGACAGATAATGAGATTGTCACAGTCAAGCAAGAGGTGTACCAGTGGCTGTTGGGATTGGGAATCAAGGTTGAACCATCTACTCCAGACACACAGGCTCAGAATGGAGGAGCAGAGAGACCAGGGAGATCAGTGAAGGAAAAGTCAAGAGCAATCAGGTTGGATGCCAATCTACCCTTCAACCTTTGGCTAGAGATAGTCAGGGCAGCTGTCTATCTCCTCAATAGGACTCCACTCTACTTCAATGGATAGAAAACCTCATATGAGAAGTTCTTCACACCAGTGGCTCTCCAACATAGAATCTTAACTCTGTCCAGGAAGCCAGACCTCTCTCACCTCAAGGCCTATAGATGCAAGGCATTTGCCCTCTCTGATGATACCCACAGAGGAAAATCAAGACTGCAGAGGCTAGATCCCAAGTCATGGATTGGATACTTGGTTGGGTACCAGTTCTCCAATATCTTCAGGATCTAGATACCAACTCTGGGAAAGGTCATCAGTACCAGAGATGTTGTGTTTGATGAGCACACTATGTTCAATGGCAAGGAAGAAGAAATCATGGACAACCTTATACACAGTACCACTGAGGAGATTGCTAGATAGGTGAAGAGTGTGGAACTTCCATCTCTCCCATCAGGTGAACAAAAGACCCAGTCATTCTATGAGGATGAAACCATTGAAGATGCTCCTCAGGACAACCAAGAAGAACCAGACCAACCAGGGTACCACCAAGGAAGAAAGATCATAGGTCCTTATTCTACTCCACCTAATATACCACCATCTATGACACTCTTGGCCCAACTTCTCTCAGGACCTGATGAACAGGATCTATCACTCCAAGATACTGGTATAGCTAAAATGGTACCATGGTATGCTGCATTTTTGGCTAGAACACAAGCAGGAAATGTTGGATCCTATGAAAGGAAGCCAATTGACAAAGCATACTTGAAGAGGTTGCTAGCTCAAGGGGTGAAACTACACAGGAACTAACTACTACATCCACCCAAGCATCATTGGTAACTCAAGGACCATGAACTCAGGGAATAATTTGAGGAAGCTGAGAGAGCACATCTCAGATCCCATATTCCTACACAATCCTGGATTGAAGTCTTAGACAAAGGAGTGAAGGATGCTGATCACCAAATCCTGGACTGCATGTGGGTGTATGTGTACAAGTTTGACAAACACCACAGACTAGATAAATGCAAGGCCCACCTGGTCGTAAGAGGAGATCAATAGAGGAACATCACATCTCAAGACATATATGCTGCAACCTTAGCAAGGAGATCCTTCAGGATGATGATGGCCATTGCAGCACACTTTGACCTGGAACTCAAGCAATATGATGTTACCAATGCCTTTGTGCATGCATCCATGGACAGAGAAGTCTACATACAGATGCTCCCAGGATATAGGAAGCTAGGAATACTCCTCAGACTCAACAAGGCCTTGTATGGACTTAGGATTTCTCCCCTGCTGTGGCAAAGGGAATTGACAAAGACACTGGTAGAAATGGGATTCC
>NW_022986857.1:287897-289179 GCF_010094085.1 Westerdykella ornata | reverse complement strand
ACACACCTGAATACAATCAGTCAACCCATCTTCAATCTTTCTGTCACTGTGATATCTTCAGATACCATCAAACCTGATAATTAAGAGTTTCACTGCCTTTACCAATATGTCTACCAATACGATCAACAACCAAACTCAAGCCACTCTGGCTACCAGCAAGGACTGGACCTCCTGGTTCACCCAACTACAATCCAAGGCAGATGCATCGAACATCTGGGACATGATTGATCCTGATAGATTCAAGGAGTTCATAGAAAGACCTACTGCTCCACTCAAGCCTCAAGTCTCAGACTATGAGCCTGCACTCCCAGCTATCCCTACTATTGAGAATGCCTCTTCTAACACTATGAGCACTAGAAGCCACATCCAACAATCCATCCAAGCTACCTCTATGAACGACAAAGCAATCAACCATGTTCCACCCAGATTCCTGTCAGACCTATCAACTTCAGGCCTCAAGGCATATAAGGATGACTTGGAAAACTGGAAGATGGAGATGGAAGCATACAAGGAAGAACAGAGGGAGTAGGAGAGAGAATAAGCAAGTCGTAAAGATTTGGTCAAACACATCCAATCTACTGTCTCTAAGCATCTGCAGAAGACATGTTGCCGCTTTGGTACCCAACTGAGAGAGCAAATTAGACTCCTCAGAACAACTGTTGGAATTGAGGATAATATAGAAAGAGACAAGGCCAGTGACTGTTATCTGGCAGCTCTGAGATCTATGAGATATGCTATCTTATAGGAAGGTTGGCTTGTAGATTATGATGAGGCTGCCACTGAAGCTAAAGCTGAAGAGGTCTCTGAAACTCTAAGAATTCATGATGTAGTCAAGGACTTCCTGACTGCAGTGCAGAAAGTTGCACCAATCTGGACATCATAGTTTAGAAGAGAACTCCAGAATCCAAGGATGTCTAGGAAACAAATGATAAAAGAGTTCAAGATGTACATGGAAGCTGAATACCTAGTGAAGAACAAAAGCCACAGGGGGGTGTTCTTCACTGGTGACACCTCACCTGCCCCTTCTGAGCATGGCGTGCCCATCCAGGGCAGCAGACAGGATGCTGTTTATGCTGCTGATACTCCACATCAAGGTGAAGAAGGAGAAGACCCTGAAACCATGGTGAAGAAGGGGAAGACCCTAAAGCCAAAGTCCTTTGAGAGACCGAAGAGGTACCAAGGGCACAGAGTTGGTGAAGAAAGACAAAGTCTTGAAGCCATATCCAAGCAGCTCAAACATGGAAGACATGGAGTACCAGTGGCAGCTGGGGGCAGATGCCCT